>NW_026991711.1:189669245-189699245 GCF_029215605.1 Mirounga angustirostris
TTGTTTAGGTGCCCAAACACTTCTGCTGAGAACAAGCTTCTAGAAAACACACAGACCACCCCCTCTACATCGTCACAAGGGAAGACCAAATGTCTGGGGTTCGTCAGTGTTTTAGTCCAGGAACTTTGGAGACTTTAAAAACCAAATGCCGCAACCTTTAAAGTGGACAGGGGTGCACCCAAGAATTTGGTTTGGTAACAGCAGAGAAACGAGGTTAGAAACCCCAATCAAGAGTGTGCCCATGCTTACATGAATGTTTTGTAAGTGCTCCTTTAGAACTTTGAATAACTCAAATTGTTTTTCCTGTTCAATCCAACGAGAGCTAAAAGTATGAGTTCTTTGAAAGAGGGACTAATGCTTAGAACATCATGATCTCTTTCCCCCTGAAAAGTATGATGTCTCTACCACTTTGATATAAGCTGTAGGCACAGGCTTCATAAATATCATCATATAACTTTTATTCACATTCAAGAAAGATTGAGCTTCCTTTTGAGAGAATATGTCACTGAGAATCTAGTTTCTGTAGAGGAAAAAAAAAGGTTTTCTGCTTAGTCTCATATTGCTTTGGCCACAATTAGGTTTCAGTGGGAAAAATTGGGGGAGATTGGAGGGGAAGATGTACAGCCACTGGGAACGCGCTAACTGTGAGACAGTCATCAACTATACCCGTTGTGAGCAATAGAAGTGTGCCTGGGACAGGGCTCAGTGCCCACCTCTCATCTGTGTCCTCATCTCTAGCAACCACGGCAAGGGACACGGTTCCTGGTCAATTAGCATTATTTCTACTACTGCTCTCCTTCCTTCTCACCCTCCCCTTCAGGAATTTAATATCCCAAAGTGCTAATTAATGCAAGCGGTAATTAAACATACCTGGGCATGGTTTACTGCCTGTCCACCCGGCTGGAGTGCACACGCCACTGGGGAGGAGGTAGGACTGTCTTCCTCGCTTGTGTACCCCCCACACCTAACATGCTGCTTGGCACATAAGAGTGGTCATCTGTTGAATGAATCCATTTGCATGTGAATATCTATGTTTGCACAGAAGTCTCTGTAAAATTTGAGGGGTGTGTGGCTGGACACACCAGCAAACAGCCCATTTTTACTCTGTCTTCATGGGCTCTATTTATAAGAAGAAATTGTTTAGGGGCGCCTGGGTGGCTCAGTTGGTTAAGCGACTGCCTTCGGCTCAGGTCATGATCCTGGAGTCCCTGGATCGAGTCCCGCATCGGGCTCCCTGCTCGGCGGGGAGTCTGCTTCTCCCTCTGACCCTCCCCCCTCTCATGTGCTCTCTCTCATTCTCTCTCTCTCAAATAAATAAATAAAATCTTAAAAAAAAAAAAAAGAAATTGTTTAGGATTCGCTCAAAATCCCCATTTTGTTGGCTCTGACTTAAGATAAACAAGATTGCAAAAAAGAAAAAAAAAAGTGCCCAAGTGAGAACTAGTTGTTTTTCCTCTCAGGGCTTTTTTTTTTTTCCCCCTAACAAAGGTTCTCAAAAAATTCAATCTTCTAGTAGAATTAATTATTTTGTTTATTGCGTTCATCACGGGTGGGTTTCCTACACCTCTCTGATAGATCTCTCTCCAAGGCTGTTGACATATTTGAATGGTCATCATTGCCTGTTTCTGCAGCTGGTAAGACAAGACCATCTACAAACATTTTTGTCTATAATCACATTATTTTTTCAAACTGGGTAGCAGCATCCTATGGTCAACATGAGGGGACGTGATGGGCAGGACGTCAACATCCTAATCCCCAGAACCCTGTGGTTAGGTGCCTCACATGGCAACGGGGACTCTGCAGATGTGATTAGGTTAAGGACCTTGAAATGGGGAGATGATCCTTGGATTGGGAGATTATCTCAACGCCATCACAAGGGTCCTTATAAGAGGGAGGCAAGAGAGTCAGAGAAAGCAGGATGAGGACAGAAACAGAGGTGACAGATGGAGAGAGACAGAAAGAGAGGGAGATTTGAAGAAGATGCTCCACCACGGGCCTTGACCATGGAGCAAGGGTCCATGAGCCAAGGAAAGCAGGTGGCCTTAGAAGTTGGAAAGACAAGGAAATAAATTCTCCTCTAGAGCCTCCAGAAAGAGTACAGCCCTGCCAACCCATTATATATTTCCCACCTCCAGAAGTGCAAGAGTAAATCTGTGTTGTTTTAAGCCACTAAATTTGTGTAATTTGTTCCAGCAGCCATAGGAGAGCAGTTCGAGGGCAAGAAGGTAAGTCGATTCTTCCCCAAATTATGAAGCAGTTTGCTTTTACTCTCCCTGGTCTCACCTTCTGTAGCTTCACTTTAATTCAATCTGACAAGCATTTATTGAGCACCTGCTGAATCCTATATGCAGAATTCTGGCCTCGCCCGTCTGTCTGCACGGATCCCCGGGCTTTCAAGAAGGACACTTCTACCAGGCGTCAGCCCCTTAAGGTAGGAATCCATGTGGGTCTTTGTCCTTCTGTTTTGAAAGGAACATGTGCTTACTTTCAAAAACGTACAAAACATCAAAAAGTATAGGGAGGAGAATAAGAAGCAGTAGCCCCACACTGAAGAGATAATCATTCTTTACACATTGATGCATTTCCTTCCAGCCATTTTTCTAAGAAGGTGTGTCGAATATCTAGGTCCCTCTTCTATGTGAGCACTCAGGAGCTCAGATGACTCCTCCAAGTTCATGCCTCAGTTTACTTGTGCTGTTGTGACAGAACACCAAGACTCAGGAGGCTGGCAAGTCTGAGGTCAGGGGCCAGCATGGTCAGGTTTTTGGCGAGAGCCCTCTTCCTGGCTGTGTCCTTACATGGCCTTTCCTTGGTGAGTGCCCTCATAGAAAGAGGCAGATCTCATGTCTCTTCCTATAGGACCATGAATCCCAACATGGGGACCCATCCTCATGGCCTCATCTCCACCGAAGTACCTCCTAAAGTCCCCAACTCCAGGCATCCTCACGTGGGGGATGAGAGCTTCCACATACGGATTTTGGGGGACACAAACATTCAATCACTAATGGCTTATTAGCCTTACACTCTCCCATTCACCCCAATTAATTTTGGGTTCTCGCACGTGAGAAGAGCCCTGCTCTTTCACTCTGGCCTTCTTGTGATATCAAGGGCATTGAGGACATTCCTCAGCCCTATGGCCACTGCCACCTAGGAGGACACTACTTCCCTTACCAGAGAGCCCCTAAAGTACCCCAAACCCTCCAAAAGCCACATGGAACTGTGTTCTGAGGCTGCACTCAGCCAAGGACCTCAAGCCATAGTCCTTGAGGACGGGGAGAAGTGTCCCTTTTCCCAATTTCTTTTGTACTTTGTCATCTCTTTGGGAACGTAACCTCATACATTTTAGCTTGCTCTGCCCCCTCCCCAAATCCCCGCGCCCCATCGGCCTTGCCAATTACTCAGGCAAGCCGACACAAAGGAGTTGCAGGGCAGGACACCACCAGTCTCACGGTCAATCTTGATGTGGGCTTAGAAGCAAGCTAGGGGCACCTGGGTGGCTCAGACATTAAGCGTCTGCCTTCGGCTCAGGTCATGATCCCAGGGTCCTGGGATCAAGCCTCACATCGGGCTCCCTGCTCCGTGGGGAGCCTGCTTCTCCCTCTCCCACTCCCCCTGCTCGTGTTCTCTCTCCCTCTGTCAAATAAATATATAAAATCTTAGAAAAAAAAGAAGCAAGCTGTGTGTGTACACACATTAACATCATTTTCAATCTTTCCATAAGCACAATGTCATGTTATTTGCTACTTTATATCATGTGAGATTATGTTATGAATATTCCTACATGTTCAGTTATTCAGAACATCTTAAAATTGCTGCCTATATTCCAGTGTGTTGAGACACCATGATTTGTTTCTCCTTACTGGGTATGTAGGTACTTCACATGTTTTTCTACTTTAAATAATCTCACAAAGAATGTCTTTCCATATCAACTGTTGTCGTTTGCCTTGGGATAAAATGACTGGGTCAGAAGGCATTTACATTTTAAGCCATAACTCTGGTTATAGAATAAAATGCTTAAGCACGGGAGAGAATTGCCAAGCAAAGTAAATATAATTTTTTTGGGGGGGGTAGGGGACAGTCCCCCTGGAATCATAGGAGCTGGGTGGCTATCTACTACACTTATCCATGATATGCTCATATATATTTTTTATGTATCTTACATATATATATATCTTTATATGCAGATATGTCTGGATTCATCCCTCAGCTCCTTCCCTTCTCCCCAGAGATTGTTCTAATGAGAGGTGGGGACAGATTCAATGGACTGCCATTAAAGGAGACAGCCTCCAATAATGCCAGTCATCACCTGTCCCGAGAGCAGCCCTTCGGGGCACCTGGGTAAATGCCCAGGATTGCAACAGCCCACAGCTGACCGCTGATCCATTATGTACTGAATCTCAAATTCAGCTCAAGGATGCATTCAACTGCGAGAAATTTCACATGCCAGCTTTTAGGTAAGGCTTCAGGAAAAGACTTTGTCCTTATAAAACAGATGCAAAGGACAAAACCATCGAATAATTGTACAATGTTCAGGTTGTCTGTGCTCAGCACGTTTCATTGATTCTTCTCACATTGGCCTATTCACTGAGATGTGTAAAATTATTACGTGACCTCCAGAGTCAGAAATCTACCTTATATGCACCAGGGGACTCAATAATGAATCCTTATATCATAGTCAAGAACATAAATAGTACCAGGGTACTGCCTTGGCTAGCATACATGTTAGAAATGCTGAATACATGAAATCAGATTACTAGAGGAGTCATTGTTTTCCTTCAGTAAATATTCATTGAACACTGAGTCCATGTCCTGCCCTGTGCCGGATGCGAGAGATGCAGTGGGGGAAGGGCAATGTGGTCCCTGCCCCCACCACATACACGAGGGCACTTTGTCAACAGTGTGATTTTGCACTCCTTGGTCCTAAGCATAAAGACCACTGCTCTTAATCTTTTTTTTTAAGATTTTATTTATTTATTTGAGAGAGAGAGAGAACAAGCATGAACAGGGAGGGGCAGAGGGAGAGGGAGAAGCAGACTCCTTGCTGAGCAGGGAGCCCGACACAGGGCTCGATGCCAGGACCCCTGAGCCAAAGGCAGATGTTCATCAACTGAGCCACCCAGGCTCCCTAAGACCACTGCTATGACTATAATAAAATTCCTGCAGAAATCATAGTGAGAGCAGTCTTGTTTTCCGACATGGCCACTCACGTTCTCTCCCTCCCCACCTCCCCCCCTGCGCCCCCCCCCGCAGGTGAACTTTCACCTTGCCCTTGCTTGCACTGCTGTCCTGCCTCATGCTTTCCTCCAGTCTGAAATGCTAACCTGCACCTTTTCTGCCGGCAGACATCACACAGCCCACTCTTCGAGGTCTACCTACAACACTTTCATGTGGAGCCTTGCCGAGATCCAGGCAGAATCGACTGCCCTCTCTTCGGCACTCCTGTGGTGCTTTGTGTGTGTCTCTATGATGGTGTTACTGCATCAACGTGGGGGGACTGGCATCTTATGTGGGTCCATTGTATTACAGTATTGTATGCTCCTTCTCCAGGCGTGAGCTAATTGGGGACTGGGACACGGGTCATTTATGCCTCGTGCCTACTGGGGGACTGAATGAGTGAATAAATAAAGGCAAATCGGATGCATACACAGTCCAGCCACAGAAGAAGCATTCCTGAGACATTATTAATAGAAAATAGGCTTTGAGTTGTTTTTCCAATAGGAGACTCTTGCCTGACCCTTGCCCTGCCTTAGGAATAGAATCAATATGCAGGATGGCTGGATGCAGAGCTATCACCTGCGTCCCTGAAGGGAAAGACCAGTGGTTGACTTATTAAATGTAAACCACACATTGCTTGGGCCCTCTGCTTCAGGGAGATTGCGCTACACTTAACTCAGACCCCAGATCCATAACCAGTGGCTGCTGGAGCCCCCACCATGAGGTCTGAGTGTGCCCACAACGTACACTTCCCTCTCCTCTGGGCTCCTGTGGCCTCGTGGGCTGGCATTACAACCCTGAAGGAGAGGGGACACCGAACCTTGCCTCTTCAGCAGTTTTGCACAGGAAATCCATTCATACCACATGTCCTGTGATCTTCATTCAACCTGTGCTGAAGATGTTAACGTCCAAGGAACAGTCACACACCCTCACAGAGACTCTCACCATCTTGTTTGTTTTTGTACTGCTTCCTGCTTCTACCTTCTCTCTTCCTCCTCCTGGTGCGGCAGAGATATTCTGCACCTGATTCTGGCCCCATAATTTAGTCTAGGCTCAGTCCCTTCAAGGTGTTCGCTCCTACCCCCAGGCAGCATGGAAATAAAATTCTCTGAACAAATAAAGAGCTCCCGCCCATTATGGACCTTGGGTGACCTTGACTTTCTTCATTCCACTGCCTCAAATACGCAGTAGAGTTTAACTGTTCCCCTCCCCCAGTCTGCAGGACTCTTATTTGGAAACTGGTGGAAGTGAAAATAGTATGAATGCTGGCAAACAACCACTCTTTTCAGGTTTCTCGGAGGTCAGAGGGGTGGCAGCCTGGGTGGAGGGATGTCTGAATAGCAAGCAGCAATTGGAAGCTACAGACGCTCGGGGCTCTCTTTCCTGCAGAGAGGTGTTCACATTCGAAAGGATATTGAAGCCTAGAGATCTTCTTCTTGTCTCCACAGAGAGCATTTGTTCACATCCCAGAGCAGAAGCTCTCTTTCTCTCTGGGTTGGGGAAGAAGCAGCTGCACCAGCGGTTCCTTTGAGCTCCAAGACTCCGAACCCCGGGGTCCCTGGTGTGCAGTGCAGACCCTGTCCATGCACAGCACAGCTGGACCCCACCACACCGTCCCACAGGACGTGCAGGAAGATGGCCAGGCCAATAAACAGAAGTCTGTCTCTGATCCAGAAACCCTGTGTTTTCTATCAGGACAAATAAATAAGTCAAGATATAAAAACATGTGGTGTGAAATGAGGACATCCACGTTTTTGCAGTTTGACCAAGGATGGATCTCTTTATTTGCATTTGACCAAGGATGGCGCTCTTATTTCTTAGATAAACGTTCTAGAGTGGAGTAGAGGGGCATGTGAAGAGAAAACCGGGGAAGAGATCATTAAAATCTGTGAATTTATCATATGGTGATGTGTTATGTATTTCATCCAATCTAAGATACTATAAGTTATAGGATGAACTGTTACTTCATGTGCCACTAAGAAGAAAGGAAACAAGATGCCACACTATGACACAATGCTTTCTAGTATCTCAGAAATCTTATTTTATTGAAAGAACTCTTTTAGACTTCTTGAGAAGTCAATGTTTATCCTATAAGGGACATAATTCGGGGACAGACATTCTGAGCACAGCAAGGGCCCCGGGGTCCTCACCCCAGCAGGCTCCATGCTGGCTCCTAACAATCCCTGAGGCTGAGGCAGGGATGCCCCACCCACATAGGGAATGAAATTTCTGTGCCCCCCACCTCCCCGCACTACACTTCCTGGCCCAGAACCTGCAGCACCAACTCTACATCTTGAGAGGGAAACCCACCTCCGATTGCCCACCGGTCTATCTCCAGGACCCTCTCGGTAACTGGCTCAGAGCTGGTCCTCAGGAGTGTTGAATTCATTCATCTCACACATATTTACTGACAGCCCAGAAAGAGGCAAGAGTGGTTGAATCACTGGGAAAACAGGAGTGAACAGACTGTCAGACTCCCTCATCATGAGGCTTACATTTTTTTTAAAGATTTTATTTATTTTTTGACAGAGAGACAGCGAGAGAGGGAACACAAGCAGGGGGAGTGGGAGAGGGAGAAGCAGGCTTCCCACCGAGCAAGGGGCCCGATGTGGGGCCAGATCCCAGGACACCGGAGATCACAACCCGAGCCGAAGGCAGACGCCTAACGACTGAGCCACCCAGGCGCCCCGAGAGGCTTACATTTTATCAGAGGCCACAAAGAGTAACTACCTCCTGAGTCAGGTGGTGATGGATCAGGAAGTACAAAGAAGCAGGAAAGAGATGGAGAGTTAAGAAGAAGATGAGCATGGTTGCTGCTTACATAGAAGGGGTGGGAACCACGGTCAGACAAGTGCCACAAGGCCAACTTCCATGTTCATCAAACCCCCCAATCTCCAGCTTCCATTTTACTGGATACCAAAGATGTAAACACATACACACACAATCTCTTTAAGCAGCTACCTTGAAGACCTGTCTTGAGCAAACAAAATTCTCCCTGGGTGACAGTGCAAAGGAGAGAGATGGCCAGAGGTACAAAAGGATGAAGCATCAAGAGAAGGGCATGATTCTGATGAACTAGAACAAACGTCCTCTAAGAAGTGAGCTTGCTCCAAGGAGTTAGACAGAATGATCTCCAAAATGTTTTTTAATACACATTTTTTTTTACTCTTAACATGATTGGAAGGCAATTCTGGAAAGAACATCATCCAGACGTCAGCGAAAATTGCTTTTGGTGGAAAAGCTATTACCAAATTTTAAAACACAATAAAAGAATTTAACAAAGTGTCCAGTTGACAAAATAAATCTATAAAAATCAATAGCTTTGTTTTACACCAATAATAACCCGGCAGAAAATGTAACTTGAGGAAAATTCCATACACAATCCTAACAATAAATGTGAAATACCCAGAAACAACTATCATGAGGTGTGTTGACGTCCTAGATGAACACCTGAAAATTTACTTGCAGAGAGAGGGTATATCATGTTCCTTAAAATGGAATAACTGTTAGTGTAGTTTGAAATTTCCATGCTGTGACTCTCATTACACTTGTAATAATTTGCTCTGGTGTCTGTATTCCCCACCATGCTATAAACTCAGTGATGCCAAAGACTTCCTGTTTCATTCCCTTTTGTGTTCTGGTATATTTCCAACTTCCTGCTTCATAGCGGGTGCTCAATAAATACTGGTTGGATTCACGAGTGAAGATGGAGAGGACCACAAATCTAAATCGTTTTAAAGGAACCTGGAGAATCCAAGATTGAGCCCTAGAGTCCAAAAGAATGATTTCAAATGACAGTGGTCCTTAAGCAATTGAGAATTTAATTCTCCCAAGATAGCGTTCTCGGAGCCTCGACAAAAAGTATAAATATTAAGCCCCTTGGACTTCATTCCTGGTCATGGGTAAAAGTGGCAAAGGATGCGCCCTAGAAAAATGATCATTCCCATGAAGCGACAAGAGCCAAAAGGCCCTCTCTGACACCTTAGCAGTGCTGGGGACCAATGAGGCTCCTTAAGATGTTCCAAAGACTTCCTTGGAGAAGAGGAAATGCCTCCAGGACCTCCCATGTTGATTGCATTAGCAATCCTAATGGAAGGAAAGCTTGTTGTCTGAAACCCAACCTAACCTGGTAAACGCAGGCTTTTCTGGCTCTTAGAGGCTGGGAATCAAGCACATAAGGCACACCGTGGTGGAACTAAATCTACCACCTCTTCTTGAGACATTGGCACGGAAGGGAGTGGAGCAACTCCCGAAAAGGATACCCCATTGCGTTCATTTGAAAGGGACACCCCACTGAGCAGCAGAGGGCACTGATGAGTCTCAGGTCTGTGAAGAGAGGCCCAGAGCCTGTTCTGGGGGTGGACAAAGCCAGAAAAAGCCTAACTGCTATGCAAATTAAAAGGGAGGAAGGGTTTGGAGTTTGCTGTGAGGGACAATAACAGCAGAGGAGAGAGTGAGAGAGAAAACCAGAGGGAGGGCCGGAGCCCAGGTCAGTGAGAATGGTCAGGCATTTTCCAAACAGAAGTCCCAGTGCCCAGGTAGCCAGGCACCCCAACAGAAGGTTGTACTGATCAAGAACAAAGAGCTGAGCTCCATGCCTGAACTTGCACAAAGGATAGGAAGCAGAGGTGGAAGGAAGTGCCAGGTGGAGTGGGGGGTTAGAGGGCTAACAAATTCAGACCCCATGTGCAGAAACCACAGGGTCACTTGGAGGCAAGGGCTTGAGAGGCCAACCAGGTTCCTCCGTGGACCTGGTGGGGAAGCTCCAGGAAGCTACTATGATGCAAAACCACCCCAGTGGCAGACACGTTAGCCGTGCAGAAGGTGACAGATGACCTTGCCCCACTCCATGCAGGACAGACCAGCCTTAGCACTCAAGTCCCACAGGGTATTCGCAAGAGCCCGATGCACTTGCAACCTGGGCTTATCCATAATTTACCCAGAAACAAGTGGGAGTGGAAACACAGCCAACGAGGACTGATGGAAGGAATTTGGGACATCTGGGCTAAAAAGAGACAGCTAAAAAGGGATGAGATGGTCTTCCCCAAGATGGGATGGGGAGTGTGCTTTTTATTTGTTATGATTCTGGAGGGCAAAATTGGAGCCGAAGATAGA
Organism: Mirounga angustirostris; assembly: GCF_029215605.1. Lineage (NCBI taxonomy): Eukaryota > Metazoa > Chordata > Mammalia > Carnivora > Phocidae > Mirounga > Mirounga angustirostris. The sequence continues at coordinate 189,679,575 of NW_026991711.1, forward strand.
AGTGACAGTAAAAATAACTTGGTGCAAATATGAGGGAGACGTTCCTGGTGATTTGAGAAGCCCGAACATGAACGTGACTTCCTGTGAATGGTACAAACTCCTCTCACTGAGAGGAGAGGAAGAGATCAGAGCCCAACTCTGGGGAAGGAGTCGTGGTGCAGCCTCTGCACTGAAGCGAGCTGAGTTGCTTCCATGGGATTCCATGATTCCAATTCTCCAGAGCATCCCAGTTTGAGTGCCAACCCCCAGTGCCCACCATGGGAAATGGAGCTCTGTGCAGGGCAGAGGCAGCTCCTTGTAGCAGCAATGACAGGACAATTTGGGGATCATTTCTAGAGTATGAACAGATGCCATGGAGTGAACTTGGGGACAGGCAGACAAAGACTCTTACCAAGGTCTTCCAAAGACCCTCCTCAAGTGGGCTCTTCCTAGGGGGAGAGATTCCCAGAACAACTGCTTTCATAAGTCACTGACTTGATGTCACAGAACTGGGAAAATGGGGTGGTCCCCTGTGCAGACTAAGTCCCCATGTTAAGGGGCTGTGCTGAGAGCCAACAGGGTTGGGTGGGACAGCTCCGAAGCAAAAAGCCCTAATGCACCCCTAAGTCATCCTCCTCGCCTCCAGGGCATCCAGGGCCCTGGAAGGTGGCATCAGAATCAGTGACCTCAGACTGTGTCAGCAGCAGTTACAAGGAGAGCGTTGGCATCTGCCGCCATGCTGGGAGACTCTACAGGGCCGTGTCCCATCACCATACAGTGACCATGGGACCGGGAGCAGGAAACCCAGAGTCTCAGTGTTCATGGTCATGATGTGATCAACATGAAAGCACTCTCATCCTGGGCCAAAGAAGAAAGAGACTCTGGCACAGGGATTTCAAAATGTCACTGAAGACTCTCATTAAAAACCATGGCTTTGATTTTTTGTGTTGGTGAAACTCTTGGTTTTATTCTGCCTGATCCCCCCTGCCAAGCAAACTGGGTTATATAACACTTGAGTTCATAAAGTGATGTAAGCAGCAGGCTTCAGGGTGAAACCAGGCGCTCAAATGATCCAAAGCAAGAAGAATTGAACAGCTAAATAAGATCTGAAAGTTCCAGAAAGCAGACTGGGTAAGAATCTTCCGAACACGGCCATATACGATTTTCTGGATCCTTAGACACAATAGCACAAGGAAAATGGGGGTTTATGTAGCTAAGCATTGCTTAGATGGTATAAAATAGCATTGACTTAAAATTTACTGCCTCCTGGTAAGAGGAATTCTATAGCAAAAATATCTCATCAACAGGAGGCTGACTTGAAGCTCTTTTAAAAAGATTTGAGTTAAAAAGATCCAAAAAGAAGGATGTGCACAATGTAATTTGCTCCTATTGCTCCAACCATTATATTTAAAGTGACATGTTTATTTCTTTTTTAATAAAAGTTAGAAGCCAAAATTCTCTCACGCACAAAACCATTGGGTTTAGAGAGGGCTTGATTAAGCAAATAAACACTTCACAAAACCACTTACCATTTGGTTAAAAAGACAGCCGTGGCTCAGGAAAGGGTTGGGTTGTAATAAGGAACCTTCCATCTCACTGAAAACAGGGTATGGAGCAGACAAATCCCAGGCTCCATTTGTCATTTTTAAGTAGGTAAGTTTTCTCTTAACGCAGACATTAATTGAATACCAGGCAGCACCAACTCTGTGTTTTATCTACTGTGAAAATTATGTTTGTTTCTCAGAGCCCCATGGCTTTAGACAGAAGGCTGGGGATTTTGGAGAGATTGTTGTGTTCCTCAAAATGCAGAACCCTGACAAATAGACACAGAAGCAGCCTAATCTTGTAGAATTAAAAAAAAATAAGTATATATGCGCCAAGATTTTGCAAGGGACAAAAGCCAGCTCTAAATAACTTAAGTGGAAAAGGAAAATGAATAACTCATAAGCCCATACAAAGGACAGAGTGAGGCCAAGAATTGCCACACTATATTTAGGTGATTCTCTCTCTCTGTCTCTCTGTCTTTCTGTCTCTCTCTCTTATATATCTCTCTTTCTCTGTCTCTCTTTCATTTACCTCTGTATCTCTCCCTCTCTCTTTCCATCTATCTCTATCTCTCTCTAGTCTCTCTGTCTCTCCCTCTTTCTGTCTCTCTCTCTCTGTCTCTCTCTCTCTCACACACACACACACCCGTTTCTTCTCTGAGCCTGCCTCATTCTCTCTGGTTGGCTGGCCACAGAGATCAATCATACACCTCTGTGCACTCTATCCTATGGAAGTCTTACAGCCTTCCCACCTCCTGATCAGCCAAGACAAAAGGCTTCTCTCCGGTTGCAGTTTTTTAAAACCACAGGGAAGGACTCTACCTGGGCAGCTGAGGTCATACGCCCATTTCTGGACCAATCCCTGAGACCAGGTGTGTGGGTACTCTAACTGGGAAGTCCTCACCAGAACCCCACGACTGGAGTGGTAGGAAGAGAGGGCCTCCCGAGGACGAGGGTGATCTTCTGAGAACAGAGCAACATCATACTGGTAAGTTCCTATTCAGCCTTTCTTTTAGGAGCTCAGACACAAAGGACAACAGAAGCCAAGACAGTTCCCTCCCTCAAGGGCCGTCCAGAAACCACCAGCCACATATGGTTCTTGACCTTTGAAATGTGCTTGGGGCGTGCCATGGATGTAAAATACACACTTTATTCCAAAGACATGGTTGAAAAGGAATGTAAACTATCTCATTAATAATGGTTTCTATTGACCACATGTTGAAATGATCATCTTATGGTTATATTAGGTTAAATAAAATAATTACTGAAATCAATTTTGCCTTTTTTTTTTTTACTTTTTTAATGTGGCTATTAGAACATTTAAAATTACCTATGTGGCTCCTATTCTCTTTCATTTGGGGGTGGCTCCTCTGATCAAGGTCCATCAAGAACTTTGGACCTCTTCTTCAGGACGTGAGCAAATGGTAGGGTTATAGAAGGGACGGCAGGAGTGGACTCTCCCTCCTACACAAGCATGTTGTCAGGGTCTCAGTGTGTTTGGTTCTGGGACGTGAATGCTTTTTCTTTACACTAGTCAGAGTCCCCTCTTTGGTGTCCCCAAGCCATGCCCTCATGAGAATTATATCAGAAATGGGTGTCCATGTCTTTAGGAAGACACAAAGCAACAACCAGCTCACATAGTTTTGAATCTTTGCGCTCATAAGCCATAAGCTAGCGAGTCTTCACGTCACCTCGTGATTCGTGTTGAGCAGGCTGAAAGGTGATTCAGGGCAAAAGGTATGTGTTTTCAATGTCATGTGTCACAAAGATTTCAGATTGCAGATGCAAGCCACCGCAGACTCTTAATGCACCAGCCGTCTGATGAACCCGAAGAGCTTCCCTAGTTGATGCCAGCCCATTTTCTACGTGTGACCCATTTGTCTGTGGGAAGCCAATTCAGGGTGGGGAAGGAGAGTCTGTGTTGGAAATTCATTGTCTTCCAGTCAGAAAGCTTTTGATGGAAAAGGAATTTAGATAATACAGCCTTACTTCTCTGTATACAGAAAGCACACAGGACTTTGCGTATATTACCAAGTTCCCTCCCAGAACCCCAGGAGGGGAGGAAGGCAGATCTCCACCTTCTGGTTGACAGCGGGAGGATTTAGAGATGTCTATTTTAATCAAAGCCTGCCCCTAAAAGCTTGTGACCTAAAAGAAGCCCTCCAACCTTCCTGTGCTGGCTTCTGCCTCGGTTATGTAAGAAGACACTCAAAGACACTTCAGAAAATATTCCTGATTGCAAACCACGGCATGCCCTGTTTAAAACCCTCCAAGGGCTGCCCACTCCAATGAGAATAAACTGCAAAAGTCTGCCATGGCTCCTGGGACCCTAGAGAATCTGACCACATCCTCCCCCTCCTCCTGCTCCTCATACTGCCACAGGGCCTTTGACTGGACAGTGCCCTCTGCTGGAGCACTCTTCCCTTGGACCCTCACTTCCTCATCTCCTTGTGTCCCTGGAGGGCCCCCCAGATCAACCCCTCTAAATTAGTACAATACCACCCCCTTCAGACTCATACCAATTAGCTTATCCTATTCTCTTCATGACACATAAATTTCTAGATGAAACCATCTTTCATCTGCTTAGCAGTTTATTGACTACCTTTCCCTGATAAAATGCAAGCATCTGAGGGCAGGGAACCTGTTGGGGAATGTTCTTTCCAGATTTCTAGTGTCCCCAGATGTGCATGATAGGGAGATGAATGAAATTTATACACACACACACACACACATGCAGGTGAAGATGGGGGATGGATTACCTGGTAGGTGTTAATGGTTGAATTGTGATCCCCTCCCACAAAACTCAAATGTTGAAGTTCTAACCCCCAGTACCCTCAGAATGTGAATTTATTTGGAACAAGGGTTATGGCAGGTGTAATTAGTTAAGTTAAAAGGAGGTCACACTGGAATTGGGTGGACTCCTAATCCAATAGGACTGGTATCCTTATAAGAAGGGGAACATTGAAGATAGCACACAGGGACCACACCATATGAAGAGGAACCAGAAATTGGGATGATACCAAGGATTTCCAGCAAACCACCAAAGAAGTAAGAGAAACAGGTTGTCCCTCACAGTCTCCAGAGGAACCAGCGTGGCTGACCTTGATCTTGGACTTCTGGCTTCCAGATCTCTGAGACAATAACGTAGTTGTTTAAGCAGCCTGGTTTGTGGCACTTTGTTCTGGCAGCCCTAGGAGATGAATACAGTAGTTCTAATGAGATTCAAATAACAGGTCTAAATGCTTTATTATGGTGAGTAGACACATGTCAATCCTCTTTTTCTTTATGTGCTCACAGTTTGCAGCTAGAAAAAAAAAATCACTGTTTCCTAGAAGAGCAGAGTGGGCTCTAGGTTAAAAAGCTATGATGGGATCCTGTTGCTGAGTTGTGGGGTTTTTTTTTAAGATTTTATTTATTTGAGAGAGAGAAAGTGAGGGAGAGAGAGCACGAGCAGATGAGGGGCAGAGGAAGAAGCAGACTGAGAGAGAGATCATGACCTGAGCCAAAGGCTGATGCTTAACCAACTGAGCCCTCCAGCTGCCCTGAGTTGTTTGTTTTTTTAAGTAGGCTCCACACCTAGTGTGGAGCCTGAACTCAGGACCCTGAGATCAAGATCTGAGCTGAGATCAAGAGTCAGACGCTTAACCAGCTGAGCCACCCGGGCGCCCCTCTGTTGCTGAGTTTTATCCAATGACGCTGTTCCATCACTACAAGCCCTCCTGGCCACCTTCTTCCCCAGCCCTACACGGCCTCCAGCCTCTCTGTTTATCAGATTAAATCCCTGTAGGCGAGAGTATCTGGAAGATGTTCTGATATGTAATAAGTGCTCAATGAACTGTAGTTCACGTCCTTCCTCACCCCGAAGCAAAATAGACCCGTTCCCAATACAGGTCTCACACTGCCAATTCGTATGCGCGACTGTGTTTATTCCAATATTTCGTCACGCGTGAAACATTGGTTGAAGGTTTACTATGTGCTAAAATTCTGTTCAGGGTCATAAGAATATAAAGACAAATAGGACTCCCTCTCTGCCCTGAAGACTTTGTAGCCTACCCAAGTGCCAAGTGAGAAGTGCGGGCAAATAAACGAAGCAGTATGTGAGCAGCGCCCTGAGAAATGCAACTGGTGTGGGGAAGGGGACAGGGAGGCGGGCAGGCCGGGTTGGGGGAGGTGTGAAAAACCAAAAGGAGGACGAAGGAGTAGCTTATAGCACACGAATCCATCCCCTGAGAAGGACAACATCAATGTAAATGGGTGTCTGTTTGGAGGCATGAAGACTTGCCCAGATACCCAGAACGATTATTTGTTGAGCTTTGGTGAAGAATTCAATAACCACAATGGTCTGAAAAGGCTAAGTACAACACGTCTCTCTTTTCCAATTGCATATTTATGTGGAGATCAATTTTCTTCACACACTTCAGTCACGATAACATATTGACACAGACTGAATGCAGAAGCAGGTAGAAGAGTCTAGCTCTTTTGCATTAAGGCAGACATCAAAGAGGTTTGAAGAAGAATGTAAAACAATGTCAGTTTTGTCAGTAAATATTTTTGGTTTTGAAGACAGAAATTTTTTATAAAAATGTGTTTTAAATAAATTATGAATAAATGTAAAAGTTTCACTGGTTCTATTACAGTAAATATTAATATATATACAACCCATATTCACAAAAACTCTTTGGGGACTTCAGTAATTTTTAAGAATGTAAAAGGATCTGGAGACCAAATATTTTGAGAATCATCCATTTAAAACACTTACCAAAATCGACCATATGCTAGGCTGTAGGCAAACTTTGATGAATTTCAGTTTTGGAATTCTTCAGAGCATGTTCTCTGACCACAGTGGAATTAAGTCAGAAATCAATTCTTTAAAAAAAAAAAAGAACTAGGAAATCCCCAATATTCGGAAATCAATCCATTCACGTCTAAATATCCTATATGTCGAGAGAAAATCTCAATGAAATTTAGAAAATAGCTTGAACTAAATTATAATAAAATATGGTGTCAAAATTTATGGGATCTACATTGTGGTATACTTACAGGGACATCTGAAGCACCAGATGTATATACTAAAAAAATAAGTGTTCCAAATATCTATTTCAAGAAGTAAGAACAACAAATTAAGCTCAAAATAAGGAGAAGGGGAACAGTTAAAGTCAGAAATAATGATTTAAAACACAAATATTCAATGGACACGTCAACATAAAACAAACATTTTTTATTTGAAAAACTAAAACACCATAAACCCTCAAAATGCTCATCAATAAAGCTGGAGAAAGCATAAATTACCCATATGTTTGATATGGAAATCTGACAAGGACATTACAAGAAAGAAAAATTACCAGCCCATTTCCCCTAGGCTCATAGACCCAAAATCCTAAATGAAATATTAGCAGATCGAATTCTATCATATAAAAATAGGATAACACACCATGACAGAGCCAAGGTTATTTTGGCAATTCAAGCTCGGTCGACCACTCAAACATCGATGAAATATGCATACCGCACACACTTACACTTTTGCCTAGAGAGCCTCCAGTTTCCGGTCCAAATTATAAAGAGCTTGGAAGTCTTCGCTCTCATCCTCACAACAAGAAAAATGCTGAAGAAACTGGAATTCAACAGTTCTTACATCCAGCAGAGAATCGAGGTCACAGGGCCACCTGCTGCCCTGAAAAGCGGAGACACAGCGGGCAGACATGGGGCCGGTGGCAAAGCCGTTAGTGATAGGATCGATTTAAAATGTCATGGATGACTTACTGGCAGGACTCAATGTGGACAAGTTTGAGAGTTCAAAACTCCGGGGCTGGGGGTGAGGCACTTTTAGAGGGCCCCCTTCCTCCTCCAAGTCTTACCTCCAGAAGCGGTACCAGGCTCTCCCTGGGAAGACACCCTCCTGCTTCCAGCAAGAAGAAGCAAAAAGTCTCCATTTTGGAATAATGCCCAGAGCATTCTGTTCTCCTTAACTGTTGCCCTCAAGGACGCTGTTTCACCAGAGCCTAACCTGGGTTTTACCAGGACCTCACCAGCCTGGCGGAGGGTAGATGCCCAACTCTGACTCGCTAAAGAACTGAGACCTAATCTCAGCACCACAGAACACTCTTCCTCCCCCCACTGCGCCTCCACATCAATAGGGCTCCTGGGTAAGAATGGGGGAGGGTGTTAAAACTAAAGGTACTGCCAACCTTAGATGCCATTTGAGGAGTCTCTAGGAAAACCCAAAGACAAGAGGGAGACACAAATGGGGACCCTAGAAGAAATTCTAGCCTCTGACATCATAGCTACAGCAAACCATAAACATGGCCTGCCACCTAGCCAGATAAACAGAAACCTCACGCGGAAAGCCCGTATTTCTTTTGCCTGACACGTAATGTTAGGCTTCCAACAAAAAAAATTACAAGGTGTGCTAAAAAGCAAAACATACCGTCGGAAGAAACAAAGCATGCGTCAGAACCGAACTATGATATGGCAGAGATTTTGGAATTATCAGATCAGGAATTTAAAATAACTATGATTAAGATGCTAAGAGTTTTCATGGAGACAGAGAACAACATGCAGGAGCAGAGAGGCATGTGAGCAGAGAGTGGCAACTCTAATAATAAAATCCAAAAGGAAATGCTAGAAATCCAAAACACAATGAAGAATGCTTTTGATGGGCTCATCACTAGACTAGACATGACGAAGGAAGGAATCAGTGAGCCAGACGATACGTAATGGAAACTTCCAGAACTAAAATGAAAAGAGAAAGAGGAACGAAAAAGATGGAACAGAATATCCAAGAATTATGGGACAATTACAAAAGGTGTAAAATATTACATGGAATAACAATTCCATTGGTACCAGCATCAAAAACATTACATACCTAAGGAATAAATCAAAAGACCACAAGCCCTCTACATAGAAAATCACAGAACGTGATTGAGAAAAAGTAAAGATATAAGTAAATGAAAAATACACCACCTTCATAGATCGCAAGACTCAACATTGAGAAATGTTCATTCTTTTCAAATGTATCTATCCATTCAATATAATTCTGATTAAAAATCCCAGAAGGTTTTTTTCTATGAAAACTGAAAAAACTATTTCTATAATTTTTATGCCATGCAAAGGCGCCTGAGAACAGAAAAGACCATCTAAAAGAACAAAATTGATGGGGTGCCTGGGTGGTTTATTCAGTTAAGGGTCCAAGTCTTGATCTCAGCCCAGGTCTTGATCTCACTGTCATGAGTTCAAGCCCTGCATTGGGCTCCACATGGAGCCTACTTAAAAAAAAAAAAAAAAGAAAGAAAAAGTTGACATTAAATTACCAGATATTAAGACTTATTATAATGTTATGGAAAATAAGACACAAAGACTAGTAGATGAATGGAATAGAATAAGGAATTCAAAAACAGCCCACACTAAGCCTTTTTATTTGTGAAAAGGTTACATTTCAAAGCGATGGAGAAAGGATGATCTTTTCAATAAAAGATCAGTTAAGTATCTATATTTTAAAAAATGGATCTTGCTTCCTATTTACATCTTGGACAAAAATCAAGTCCAGTTAGATTATAGATATAAATGTGAAAGGTTTAAAAAGTTTCTAGAAGACAATTTAAGAGAATGTATGAGTATCTTCATGTCCTTGAGCATCAAGCTTCTTTAGTGGGACACAGTTAGTATTAAACATACAAGGAAAAATAATACAAATTAGATTACATGAAAATTAAGAACTTCTGGTCAACAAAGACAACAGTGAAGGAGAGGAAAGTCAAGCCACAGAACGGAGAAAACATTTGCAATACACGTGTCTGACAGAGAACTTAAGTCTAGAACAGTTAGGGAAGACTTCCAAACAATTTAAAAAAGGAAAAAGCAGACAACCCAACAGAAAACTGGGCAGAAGACTGAATTTAACTTCATAGAATATATAAAGTGCCCAACAAGCATATGAAAATGTGCCCAACACCCTCAGTCATCAGAAAAATGGAAATTAAGAGATAGCACTGTACCCTATCAAAAATTAAAGATGGGCAGGGCGCCTGGGTGGCTCAGTTGGTTAAGCGACTGCCTTCGGCTCAGGTCATGATCCTGGAGTCCCGGGATCGAGTCCCGCGTCGGGCTCCCTGCTCGGCAGGGAGTCTGCTTCTCCCTCTGACCCTCCCCCCTCTCATGTGCTCTCTCTTTGAAAATTAAAGATGGGCAAATACAATTGCGGGCAAGAAGGGGAAGTCACTGGAACTCTCATGTACTGCTGGTGGGGGGGAAGTCTATACTAGGCACAGGTGGGAGTGCAGTCTTTGGAAATCTCTTTAGAGGTATCTACTATAATCAAATATATGCATACTTTATGACACAGTCATTCTTCTTGAAGATATATAACCAACAGATTTTGTACAAATACAGACCAAAAAAGATTTGTACAGATATGTTCATAATAATATTATTCATGGTAGGTCCACACCTGAAGCAACCCAAATATTTGTCAATAGTAGAATGAATACAGGAAGTGTGGCATGTTCACAGAATGACATTCTAGTATGGTAATACAAATGAACTAGAGCAATATGCAACTATATGTATGAGTCTCAGAAACTAGGAAATGAAATCAATCAGACACAGCCATTTGCACAAAATCCAAAAAACAGGGAAAGCCAATCTGTGGTGGCAGAGCGAGAATAGGAGGGGCTGCTGGGAGCGGAATGCCCGGGAGGGGACCCTAGGGTCCCAGGGTGGTGGCATTGAGTATAGCCCCATCTGTTTGCCAACCTCACCGGTGTGATCACTTCGTGGAAATGTATCAGGCCGCCCTCTCATGATATAGGTGCAGTTTTCTATGTGCAAAAAAGCGAGGGGTCAATTTTACCTAGATGGGGAGCATCACGAACCTGCTCAGAAGACTCTAGAGCACCATCTCTAGTCCCATCCTGGGGGCAGGCAGTGTTGTCTTTCCATCCAGCCTTCTGTTATTCACAGATCCCAGACCAGTAAGTGACATGTGGTGACCAGAGGTCGGTAGATGTTTGATGAATGAGAAGGGGGAAAAAAAAAAAAGATACTTTCCCTTGCCGTTGAAATTCTCTTTACAATGGTTCTCTTCAGAATCTGGAGTCTATTTTGCCACGTCTAGAGTCTGGGCTGGCCTGTGTTCTGCATTGGCCAGCAGGAAGTGGCAGAAGCAAGCAACGCTGGGCCAGTTCTGGGCCTCGAGAGGTCTTGCACGCTTCTGAGGTCGCCATTGGAGCCCTGGGGAAAGGCCACAAGCAGGAGGACCAAATCACCCCAGAACCCCTTGGCTGAACTGCAGCCAACCTCAGATGCCCAAGGGAGCCCAGGCAGACCCAGGACCACCTAGCTGACCCACAGACTCCTGAGCAATAATTCATGTCATTGTTCTAAGCTACCAAATGCAAGTTTGATACTCCGGAATAGGAAACTGAATAAACACCCCTGCCAGGGAGGCTTTCATATACACTACAATAAAAATGATCCCTCCCCCCTGCCCCCAGTGTTTACTGCAAACTGGGACTCTAGACGCAGTGCCCTGGAGAGCAGTGTAGGTGTGTTAGCTGCTTGGACCCCATTTCCAGCCTCTTCTCCCTTATCTGTCTTTTTTATAGATGCCGTAACTGCTATAACTGATGTCCCAGCTTCTTTTGCGGCTAGGTGTGGCCATGGGGCACGGTGCTGGCCAGTTAGTCATATGCAGAAAACTCCTGGTAATACTTCCCTATCTCTCTTCCTAACTGTGGCATGCTGTTGAATGAACCCTTACCGTATCAAGGAATAGAGTTGCCAGATCCAGAAAAAACAATTAATTATTAACTAAAAGAAATACAGGCTGCCCAGGCAAATTGGAATTTTAGATGAACAAAGAATAATAATTTTTTAGTGTAAGTACACCCCAAATATATCATTGCTCCAAACCCCATCACTGAGACACACATCAGCCGGGGGGCTAAACCCCCATTTGCTTTCGCTTCTGAGGCTGGGAGGGTTTCCTCACCCGCCCAGCCTAATCCAGTCCTTACCCGGATTTTCAAGCTGACAAACAACTCTGCTAATCCAGCAGGCTTTGCTTGGCACCCACTTCTCAATCCTTCATAGATATTGTTCTGCCAGCGGTTTGAATGAAAAATCTGACAGCAAGCCCCATTTTCTTTCAAGTCCCCGTGGGAAGCTTCTGGAATTTTCTGCTCACCCCTGGAGGGCAGCGATTTTACCAACCTAGGTCTGTGATCGTGTCTTTCCATGAGTCCTTCCTGGGACTCAGCTGACCGTTTCCATGTATGGACACAAGCCCTCTACAACGTGGGGAGTTTTTTTCCAGCATCTGTACAAATAAGGCCTCTCGTTAGTCTCTCATTTGTGTATCAACTGTCACGGGTCAAGCATACAGGTTTCTTATTTTATTTTCCCTTATGATTTTTATCCCTACATGTTTCTCTGGGTTTTGAGATATGCCTTCTACCTCACCTTCCAGACCACTCATTTGTGTCTAAATGGACGACATCATCACTTTGAAGATGGGTACTTAATTTTTTTTTTAATTCAAAAATAATTCTTCAGTTCTGGTCCAGGCTATAATTGAATCTCTTAAGTGTTCTTCCTGGTTTTCAGTCAAGCTGCCATCTGTCTTCTGTAGCAGGACTTTTTCTGGCTGGATGATGGCTTTCTTCTTCCTCTCCCAGCCTGCTGGGATCCATGCATTCCTTGTTTTTCTTCCTTGTTTATTTGCAACTCTTTTTACCCTTAGGTCCTGCCTTGCTGTTGGGGCACCTTAGTGGTGGTAGCCCCTGATGGTGGGGGGCACAGTAGATTCTGCTCCTGTGAGCCTACAGCGCAGTTTACGGTGCTCAGGTCCCTGCCTGTAGCTGGGCACTAGCTCCCAGCTCCTGATTCAGTCTCAGAGGTGGGCCACTAGGCTCACCTGATCAGCTTCCCTGAGGTTACTCAGGGCCAGGGAGAGAAATCAGGGGTCCTCCAGGGTGGGGCATACTGGCTGGTTCCACCCTTCCAAATGGGTTTAAGGGTCTCTATGGCTGGCACTGTTGAGCCCAAGCCTCAACCCAGGACTCTGCCCAGAGAAGTCCAGCCTCCAGCCTCCCACAGCCCTTAGTTAGGACTGCCTTGCACCTTGTGGCCTCGGCCTCTGCTGGGCTCAGGAAAGGCAGCTGATAGTTGAATTGAGAGACTGAGAAAAAGGTATTGAGTGTAAGTTTCTTCACCACTATCTTCCCATAAATGCCCCACACTTTTTATTCTAAAGTTTTGAACTTTGCGTGATTTTATATTACATTTTTAGTCAGAAAAAAAATAAATATTTTAATACCAAAAAGAGCTTTAGTGAAAGCATTATAAAAAGAGAAATGAATGTATTTGACTTCATTAAGTCAGAATTTGTAAGTTTCCGACTTCCAAGATCGTGTCTAGCAAAAGACCGGAAGCCGCTGTGTGCTAAGGTGATGGACGGGTCACATAAACTGTGGCATGTCCATATGAGCGGAACACTGAGATGACAAAGCTATAAAACATGGTGAAGATCAGTGTGCACTGACTCAGAAAAAAACACCAGTTTTTAATGGTAAGGAGCGAAAGTATGGTACAGAAGAGTGCATAGTGTTTTTCTGTAACGGGCCAGCCAGTAAATATTTTAGGCTTGTAGACCACAGATACTGTTGGTCATAGCCACTCAACTCAGCCATGTTAGCAAGAAAGCCATCATGGACAGTATGTAAACTAATGGGTGTAGCTGTGTTTCAATAAAACTTTATTTACAAAAATACAGGCTGGATTTGGTTTGGGAACCATAGCTTGCCAACTTCTAGTATAGCAGATATGTCCCAAGGTGATCTCCCATGAGGTATACCTTATATAATCCAGTCCCCTCATGCACAGAGTCTGACTTGCTTCTTAGCCAATAGAATATGGCAGAAGGTGAAGGAGTTTTGCAAGTGTAATTAAGATCCAAATCTATTGGTTCTGAGTTAATCAAGGGGGAGCTTATCCTGGGAGATCTTAACCTAATCAAATGAAGACCCTTATAAGAGGCCCTTTATGTGAATAGAGATTCTTCTACTGGCTTAGGAGAAGCAAAGTGCCAGGATTCATAGCTGCTAGAAGAAGAAGTCAGCCAACAACTTGAGGGTGGTTGGAAGCAAATCTTTCTCTAGTTGAGCCTGTGATGAGAGTACAGCCCAGCCAACATGTTGGTTGCCACCTTGGAGACCCTGTGTGGAGAACCGGCTAAGCAACACCCTTGTTCCTGACCCACAGACACTGAGATAATAAACATGTGTTATGTTAAGCTACTAAGTTGCAGTAATTTGTTACACAGCTTAGAAAAGTAATATGCCTGCTGTAAAAAGTCTGCCATCATTTATGTAAGAAAGGGGGAAAGTAATACTATATATGCACATTTCCTTAAATGTTCATAAAGAAACACTAGAAAGATAAGCAGGAAATTAATCAACGTACCCACAAAGTGAGGGAGAAATGGGTGTATCTGCAGGGTGGGCAGCAAGACTTTTCAGACCATAATTTTTTATATCGTTTGGATATTTAAACCACAAGTTTGTTGTCTATTCAAAAAGCTAAATTAAATTTTGAAAAAATCTCCTACTTCCCCATTTGGTAATCAAATATTATTTTTCAGATCTGTACCTTTCCTATGTCACAGTTACTGTGTATGTTCATGGTATCTTTTGCCTTGATTCTTTTCTGTATCAACGTTACTAATATAACCTGTTTCTTTTCCTTCAGAACATTTTCTTTTAATCTCAAATTGCCGCCTTCCTCAGTGTTGTTCTCACAGCCCCTGAAACAGAGGTCGGCATGGGGGACACCGCAGTGGATGCTTCCCGAGTGAATGAATGAATCATGGTGACCCTCATTTTGGTGTTTTTCCTTCCTGGTGAACCCACTTGAACAACTCCTGGTCTACAAAACCCCCTCCCCTTGTGGTCCAGATTTCACTCTCCACTTGAAATAAAGCATCTTCGCAGAACAAGCTGCCTCGCCGCCTCCTTACCACCCACCTACCGTCAAGAGATGTTGATGAAACATGGTTCCTAAAGCATTTTAAACATCTTTCGGGAATATGTTATGCAGAGAAGGCACAGTGATGGCAAAAGCAAAACACGGGCATCTGTTCTTCTCTGGTTCATTTTCTGAACACAACTCTCTGTCTTTCCAGCCTGCTCACTCTCAGCTGAGCCACCTTGCAGAGATCACTGCACATGGTGACCCATTTGGAAGGTTTGGCAGAGCCGCCCTGCCCCCTCCCCACTCCAGCTCAGCCCTGCCCTGATCAAAGCTCAGTTTGGAAGGCCAAGATCCGCTGCTCTCCAGTCTTTCAGGCTCTTTGTTTGCTTAGCAAGTGGACTTCTGCCTTGTTCCAAAGACAGAGACCCCAGTGCAATGTGTTCCCCCATAACCAAGAATATATATATTTTTTCCTTTTATACTCTTCTATGGACTGGACTCCTCTCTCTCCTTAGCCCATGATGGTTCTCTGGAGCCAAAAGGAAGGTGGTGGGAATTGAAAGGAGAGGTAAAGAAGGGCAAAGGACTGGCTAGGCCATACCACAGCGAATCCAGAAAGGCATCCCTTGAGTGTGGATGAGGCTTAAAGGGTCAGACTGCCCTCAGGCTTTCACTGGGCTCTAGCAAGGAGTTCTCCTGGCCTGAATCGACAGTGATACAATCTCAGACGTGGGGGTGGGCCTGGGAGTGGAGACACCTTCTGGCACATGCGCACATGCACACACATGGACACACACACACGACACACATGGGCTTTCTCCGGCAGTTGGGTGTCTTACAATGCTAACCAGAGGCCAGCTAATCTGTCCCATCAATAGCAGGTGCATTGCAGCCCCCTTGGGGATGATCACCATCTGCTGGAACACCTACCAAGTTCCTGTCATATGCTCCTTGGCCTAGTAAGCAAAACCTGTCTAGAGCCCAGTACCCTGTGCTTTTCTTTTCTTTTCTTTTCCTTTTTTTTGGTCCCATCTTAGTATCACCCAAGCTCCCAAATGCACAGAGAGGTGGCATTAAATAGTCCCTGGTTAGAGGTGGGGAGAGGAGGAACCATCAGTCACACAAACATACAAGATTTCCCCAGGTGACAACAAAAAATTCCCAAACTAATCCAAAGAACCAATAAGGAGGAGAAATTAGTTCACAATACACAATATATTGTTAAGTTAGAAAAAAAGGAGGTTGTAAAACAGTGTGTTCTACAATCCCGTTTTTCTAAATACACCCATTTTTACAGTTACATTGTTTCCCTGAAAACTTAGACTTACCTACCTGACCATCCTCTCTGTATGGCCATGTGTGTGTCTGTCGGCACAGCCAACTTGACATGCCCTAAACTGAGGTGAGGGCTCGCCCTCCAAGCTGCTCCTGCTGGAGTTGCCTCCATATCAGGAGACAGCAGCCCCATTCCTCCCGATGATCAAAGCCACTAGAGATCCTCTTCCTTTTTCACCAGATAGTCAATTCACCAGTTGCAATAAAGTTGAAACAATCTCCCAGAGAGTAGATAGCAAGAAAGACAGAGGAAATAAGAGAAAATAAACAAGAAAATTAGAGATTCAGTCTAAAAGGTACAACAGCCTAAGAAGTCCAGTTGTTGTTGTATGGGATAAAAAAAAAAAGACAGAAAGTGAAAGAAAGGAAATTATTATTTTTTTAAAAACTGATATAAGTTTTCTAAGGACTAACAGATCTGAGTTTCCAGATTTAAGGCTTTTTTTTTTTTTTTTTTTTTGCAAGTTCTCAGCACAAATGAGTAAAAATAGATCCATGCCAAAGCCCACCACTGGGAAATTTAGAGCCCAGGAATAGAGAGAAGATCCTAAAATCTTCAGAGAGAAAATACAGGCCATGAACAAGGAGTCAGGAACTGAAACAGCATTCAGTTTCAAAAGAGCAGCTCTAGGATTGAAAAGAAAGTGGAGTGATGCCTTCAAACCTTTAAGGGGAACCTATTTCATACCAGGCCAGTCAGGTTTGATGAGAGAATAAAGACCTTTTCAGGTGTGCAAGTTTTTCAAACATGTTTTATTTTCCAGGATTCTTTGTTAGAAACCCACTGCAGGCTGTGTCCCACTGAAACAAAGGAGCAAACCACAGAACAAGAGAAGAGTCTAGAAAGCAGGAGTCCATCATAGGAAAGAAAGGAAAATATTCCCAAGATGATGGTAGAAAGAGGCCCCAGAATGGCAACAGTACATCAAGGGGGAAGATAAATAATGCAGATAAAAAGCATGAGGACTGGTGTGGAGAGCACCCACCAATAAAAACGTGGACCTGAGAGATTATCAGTATGTTTCTCCATACAGAGTTCTGACAGAGTTTGAAGACAAACTATTGACAGGGGCAAGGAAACTAGAAAAAACAAGGCAGTTACTAATTCCGGGGGGGAGGGGGGGGATGTTGCATAAGAAAAGAAATGATATCATAGGATGTATATGTTTCAACTGTGAATCATGTAAATATTACCAAAATATAGTCAAGATAATATAAATGCAGAATGCCAGCCTGAGAAATTGTAGTACTACATGTTGAAAGGATATGGTGAGGGATGTAGAGAGGAGGCTGGTGTAAGAAAGCCAAGGAGTCCTCCTTTTTTGTGGAGGAAAGTCATTAGATATTAATCAAAAGCAAGAGCGGTATATCCTTGTTATTTAAAAATATGGAAGATCAGGAAAAAATAAGACACCTAAAATTGCTGAAATTGATCACCTCTCCGAAGTGGACATGGGGGTGAAGAAGAGGGGACAGTGGACTTTGTTTTCATCATAAGCCTCACAGTACCTCTTAAACTACATACACATTTGTGTATACATATTATTTTGATAACAAATTATTTAAAATAATATGGAGTCATGATGGAAATCGTCATGAATTTCACCCAAATTAAAAAAAAATTCCATTTCATAAAAATAAAGAAGAGTTAAAATCAACAAAAGTTTAAATCAGTAAGAACAGGGACATTAACATTCTACAGAATTTTCTACTCTAACTTATTTTCTCTCAATGAATAGATTTTGTTGTCACTGATTTGTTTTGCTCCTTTTATATAAATTCTGAGACATTATAATACAAATTTGAAGTTTTTACATAAATGAAGCATATGTATTACTCGGTACTGTGTCTTGGTACCTGGCACAGTGCCCAGCATCTAGCAGCTTCTCAAGGAGTATTTGTTGACTTGAATTAAAGTAACCTGACCCTCTTTGGGTCCGAATTTCCTCAGATTTTCTTTCAGGTTCCTTTAAGAACCATCTCCACAAAAAACATTTCTAAATTTTCTGTAAAAGTTTGCAAAGACATTAGTCATTAACTTGCTTAATGTTCCTTTCAGGAGGATCCACAAGAAAATTTTTCTCTGAATTTAAAACCCACCAGTCTTCTGGTGAAATGGTATCTAGCAATGAGAATTATGTAACCACACTTTTGCCTTAACTCCTAGGGCTGCAGGTCTACTTTAGCTTAATAACTTGGAGCAACTTAAATTTGATAGACTCTAAATTTTTTTAATGCATATTCAGGACATGGAGAAGGACTGATTTTCTTCTTTTTCTGGGTGTTGATTTTAAATAGATATTTATTCTTGAGAACATGAATTGCATTTTCCTCTCTTTACAGATCTGACAGTAGAAAAGGTTTCATTTCTTTCCCTGAATAGATAACCAAATATCAGAAGCCCTGGAATTCATACAATAACTAAAATCCTGCCACTGTACAGAATTGACAATAAATTACATTCTTCATAAGTTTGACTAGCTGGGTAGAATATGCATTTACTCATCTTGATGATGGATCCAGAACCATCACAAGGAGTCTGGACCCTCAGAAGTCCTAAGGCATCCCCCTTGGGATCCCATCCAGACAGACTTGTGATGTTGAGTTGGCAAGATGCTCTCCAGATTTTTCCTTTTGGAAACTCCTGTCCTGAGTAGACTGACTCTTGCCCTGCCAGTTAATGATTTCATTGCACCTGTATTGAAGTTTTTCATCTTCCCCTGTGGCTTCTCATTGGAAGCACAGAATTTGAGTGAATTGTTGGAAGACACTTGTCTCTGTGTTTTCATTTTCACTCTGTGCCCCTTAGCCTCCTGCACCATGAACTCAGTATCTTCCTTTCTCAAACAACATCTTTCATCTTCCATGAGCTTATTCTCTTTGTCTGTGCTCTACTCCGCAGACACACTGGGCTTGCCATTGCCCTCATTGTCATGGTGTCCATTAATGTGAGGAGTGCTATGAACTATCAAGCAGGTTGTCAGTGATCATTGCTCTCTCTCTTTCATAAACCTGAGTGAGTGGACAAAGTAGGTTGTCTGACAAGCAGTGAAAATTTGCACTGCTTGGGGGCACATCAGATCAGGACAGTTATGATTTCACCAGAGACTTCCATTCCAAGGGTCAGGTCCTCAAGCAAAAAGACATCCTAAACATTTTCAGATCTGTCCTAGAAAAAATGGTGATCTAGACAACTTTACCTAAGAGGCAGCCTCATCTTGCCAATGAGAAGCCCTGCATAGATTTCTTATTTTTGGATATATAAAGAGAGTGCCTGCCAGAATAATGTCATGGATCTGAGACCTACCGAGACTGACATTTTGAAGGACCTAGTCAACAGAGGCCAGTGGAAAAAAAGAGTGCTCAATTCTTCAAGTTGAGGATGGGTATGCAGAATCTGTCTCTTCAGAAGGGACTCAATTTTATCCATGATAGGTGTTTGCAGTGAGAGTGTGGAGGTAACAGCTGCTTGTCTTCCTAACACTTGAGCATGGCAATGAGATGATTACTATTGAGTTGTCAAAATCTTCTTCACCCAAGTGGATTTCTGCAGATCAAGATTTGATATAACAGATTCTATCATCTGAAGGGAAGATAGACACATCAAAATGCCCTTTCCAAGATCCAAGATCAATATAACTCTTTTATCACCAATCTTTTTGTCCAAGCTGAGGTTATGCCTGGTTTCAGCATAGAGCTATTAAAGTAAGCTCAAATTGTAAATAATCCTCCTGCAATTTCCTTCACCTTTTCCAGAAATGTAGAAGAGAACTTCTCAGGATGGAAGCCTTTGTTCTCCCCCTTGTACTCCACACGGGACTACTGCTTTCTTGTGTCATTCACATATACC